>NW_021130426.1:0-1173 GCF_004193835.3 Ostrinia furnacalis | reverse complement strand
ATAGCAATAAAGATCACATTGGAAGAAAAAACATTGTATTTTGTAGGTCCATTGAAGTAAAGTGATTATTAAAAATATTAACTAGGTGTCAGGGTTTCCGTCCACGTGGACGAAAACCAAAATCTTGCAAAATTGTTATGCTAGTATTAGTCCACTTAATTATCTAAGATTTCTGTACAAAAACTTTAATAAACCCTTAAAATAGTGTTTATTATGCTAATAATTAGACATACGTGCCAAAAACATTACGTAAAGTAGCTAAAACATTAATTAAACATACCATGAAAGTTCCCTACCGGCACGTTTTTTTTCTAACTTGACGACGTTTTCCATTCACCTGTGTGCAGCAGCAACTTCCGTGGACTTTTTTGGAGTTATTACTTGTCAAATTACATTTTCATGCAGGCAGAACTGTTACTTAGATTTTATAGATTGTAACAAGTCCAAACTTGCACGGAAAGTTAGGTTTGTATTCTAATTTTCCGTATTTGTTTGTGGCAAGTCGGTCAAATGGACGAAAACAGGAGCTGGACGGAAAACCGGCGCAATTACCCTACCCTAGCTAACCAGCGCCACCATATTTTTTCTTGATTACTTTTGTTATAGACCGAAATTAAAAAAGTGGTTTGAAAAATGGATAATATGTATCGAAGCTATTTTTTAAAATAATTTGTTTGAATTCATTAGATATTTGCAGCAAGTTACAGATTTAATATCTGCTAAAATTACCATTTTAGCTAATTTTGAATTTCGAACTTGCAGAATATAATAGATACACGGTTTTAAAAGCAGCCTAGATATGGATTTAAACAAACCACTTTTTTATTTCGGTTTGTAACAAGAGAAATCACGAAAGATTATCTGTGTGTGGCGCAAGTTTTAGAGGGGTAAGTAAGCTCCTTAAATATTTTTGTTACTATTACTTAAAAAATAGATTAAAAATGTACTCTTCGTGCTTTTTTCAAAGCAAAATCTTTTACACAATCGTCGATATCAAATTGTATCTCATTTTCAATTGCCAGTAGGTATAGCCAGATTTGTTAGTCTCAACGTAGACATAGTCTATCTTTTTTTTTTTCTTGTTCATGCAATGTTTTTTTTCTTATCCGCCGCCCCCTATCATATGCCGCCCGGGGCCATGGCCCCCCCTGCCCCCCCCAAGCTACGCCACTG
>NW_021130425.1:0-611 GCF_004193835.3 Ostrinia furnacalis | reverse complement strand
AAACAAAAATACATGAAAAAGCTAGGGTGGCAAACAGGTTTTTGTATGAAAGGTAAAAAAGGACTATTTTTAAAATATCAAAATATTTGGTAATAAGTAGGATTATAGCTATAATTCTTCGTTATCTTAAAGATTAATATTCATCCTTCAAAATGGTGTGTGTGTTTTTTTTGTGTGATGATTTATAAATATAAAACTTTTGAACTGTTTCAAAGCACACTTTTTTTTTTCAAAATGTACATTTTTTTTGAGAAATACTCAATTTCAATATCGGTTTAGAAACACTGATAAACTACCGTAGTAAACAAGTATAGTTATTCGTACTCGTACCTTCACCTAAAGAGAGAACCGGTCGGTAAAGTCTATGTAAATAGTCAATTTCAAAATGAAGTGTAGTTTAGTTTAAAGTCTTAATTGAGGTTTGACTAGTCAAACCCCGATTTCATTAAATTCCGTTTCGACGTTTGACTGACCAAATTAGTCTCTCCTAGGTTTGACTAACATTATTTAGTCAAAGACCGAAATGTTTGGGCTTTGACTAAGACTTCTAGTCAGACCTGAGGATTGACTAGTCAAACCTAGGAGCGCCTGAGCTTCGAGGTTTGACTATA